>NC_056730.1:218037711-218072711 GCF_019279795.1 Protopterus annectens | reverse complement strand
ATGACATCACTTTTTGTCACCTGCCTTCTGTTCCCAGGCTAAAACAGAAACTAATAGGATTTAACATCTCTGTGTGAGAAATACATATCTCTCAGATCTTTGCAGATCTTGGAAGTTGTAAAACAATAAAATGCTTACAAAACAATGCAGAAGGTACCCTAGTTCTAGACATACTGTCTTCTTGCTGCATTGAAACTAACTTTTATAACATCATACAATGATTTAATTTCAAGTTTTCTTGAAGTTTTGCAAGTTAACTCTGTATGTTCCCATTTCTACTATTAAAACATACATTTGCACATGTAAATGGTTTATATACATTTCTGTTCTTTTCCAGTAGGGTACACTGTGGACACATCATTGAAGCTCAGTACTGTACAAACCCTGTTCAACACACACTTCTGTACCAGTAGTTTAATATACACATAACATATAGTCCTGTATAAATCATATCAATATCCACAAATTACATAATTATTTAATAAATTCCAGATAGCTGGGCTGGCAGCATTTTGGTTTGTCACATATGCAACAATCAGAGATAGTCCTGGACATCTTATCCATGCTCACATTGGCTTATGTAGCAACACCTATCTCACACAGAGACTGATATAGGACAGATGATCAACAACACTACAAGACCTTTAATGCATCTGAGCAAAACTACTTCTGCCCAGCCATGAAGCAGGATGCTGAACAGTGCCATCTTGGTACTGTCGGAGTCTTGCAGTGTGCAGTCAATGTGTTTTGCATGATGACCAAATGCCCACCATGCCACTGGGAAGAATATACCACAATTTCAAAGAATATATTGGTGGCTCTGTTAAAAAAGCAAGGAACATAGATATGGATGGGGCTAGTCAACACCCTGTGAGTGCTGTTGCACAGCATATTAAAGATTAACAGTCAGGGAGTTTCAAAGATTTAAAATATCTGGTGATAGGTATGGTCCATATGCCATGAGGAAGTGATAACATTAATACTTTGAACAAATCAGAAATGAGAATGATATTGAAATATAGCACTATGCATCTAAATTGTTTAAATTCTGAGTTAAATTGGAAAAGTGTGTTATAATTTGCTATGATTATTATAAACATGAATTTTAGAAGTGGTTAAATGTGAATGAGGTTTTTGAAATTATCTAGAATTTTATCATTATATAAGTTCTGCTTTTCCATTTTGTTGGGGGAAGTTAGAATTATGTTGTTAATGTCACTAAATTTCGAAGAGCTCATAGCTGTTGTAACACATGGCGTGTTTTAAGAATAAATAGTTGATGCTCATTTGCATGATTGGATATGGTTATATAATTAACTTGTGTAAATGATGTTACATATTTTGTTCCCTAGAAGACATTATGCCTAAGTGCTAGGGAGCCATTGAAAAGAATAACATTCTTTGCAATTTTGCTATGTGCTTTGCATTTTTGTTTGTAAACAGTGTGTAAATATTAAGAGAAAGAGACCTAAGTTTAGCAAAACTGTTAGAAGTGTACAGAATAAATTAAATTGCTACTGTGCAGTTAAAGGTACAGACAGATGGAGATGAGGTGTACAAGATAAAATGTAAGTCAAATAATGAGGCAAAATAAGAAATAAAGGCAGGAGGTTTTGTAAAAGCAATGGATACAAAAAAGAAATCTGGTAGACTACTACTGTAACAAAGAGATAATCTGGGACAGTAGCCAGACTGCTTATATCACTACAATTAAGTCTGCAGGTGTGAACATAAGCATGATAAGTAGAGCTATACAGCTTTTAAATGATGCTGTAGAATATATGATGCAAAGAACACTTTTCTAATATGTATAAATGCATGAACACTGTATTTAAAAGAACTTGTATGATGCTGAATAGAAATATGAAAATTATCTATTTGCAAGTGCAGTTAAAGTAAAAAAAAATATCACTGAGAAATCTAAAACTGCATTTGAAGCCATGACAGAGTCATGTATGACACCCTGGTGTAATTTACATATTTATTACTATTTGTTGACCAGGTAGGTAAATTACCCCCTTACAGTCATGACTGAGGCTCATAAAGGAGCATGCTGTTCATTTTCCCTAACAAGATACTTTATAAATACAATAACAAGACAGTAAAGTGAATACATATGACAAGACAGTGAAAAGTGGACTATTTCACAAAATATATAGAGACTGAAAGAATTGTTCATCATTAGATAAGATAGAGAAATGTTTTTGCCATTGACAGTTATACAGACAGCAAATAGCAGATGTAGACATTAGCCATTATCCTGATAGAAGTTACATGAGGGTTCAATGAGTAGATGCACCTTAAGAGATTTTTTTAAACTAGCTTTAGATTTTTGATTTTTAACTTCCACAAGCAGTTTGTTTCGGTTGCAGGTCTGAGAGAGCTTATAACATACTTTTAATTGTCTGACTTCATTAGTGTGGATAATAAAGCTCTGACTATGGTCCAGGTGTCCTGTATTTAATTAATGGCTGGGATGTCTGCAGGAGCTAGCATGAAGAGGATGGCAATGCATTCCCTCAGTGAAGTTGGGGGTGGTGGATATGACTGTCCAATATCACAATCCTTCTGAGGAGGAGTGGCAACACAAAGAATGACTGGGGACATTTTTCTACTTTCTCTAAGCTATGAATGTAATAGTCCTAATAACTGGTGGATTGGAGCATGCACTCACTTGGGGGGGGGCATAGTGGACCCCAAAGGGATATAGGCCACTTGTCCCGTAACCAAGGGAGACAGTCTAGAGCCATACCAAATACACATTTATTGCTGGGATGCTGGTAAAAGCATAAACCATCACTATATATATATATATATATATATATATATATATATATATATATAAACAGCTTCAGACAGACAGATATCACCCTCAGCAGGGAAAACCCAGGATGGTGGAAGGAATGGCTCTGGCTAATGGAATAAAAATCTTATAGTAAAAAATGTTTTTCCATCTTTAGGTGTGAAAACTAGTTTTGCACATTATTTTATCATTCCGATGATGCAGTTTTGCCATACTCCTGTTGTGTCCACCTTCCCTTTATGATGATTAGCATAAGCCTTTCTGATGCACTGTACAATGTGATCAGACTATATCCTGCTGAAATTCAGAATGCAACTGATAACAGAGTTAGCTTTATGTTTGAGTTTCTGGTAAACCACACCATTTCTGATCACCCAGTAACAAACTGCTGCCACTCCAGAAGGCCAGAAATCCCTTACTTTTTGAAAATCACTACAAGTCTGTTCTTTAGCAAGTCAGCTATAGTAGTGTCTGCAATTTGTGTCAGTATTAGGACATCTAGACTGTCGAGAATAATCCAGATCTTAGGTAAGGCCACATTTGAGATGTTCTAATTCACATCTGGTATACTAATTTCCCAGCAAACAGTTCTTAAAAAATGGTGTTGTATAGAACCCCAGATCAGATATGTCCAGCCATTTTCTATCTGTACTTTGACTCACATTACCTCTGCTTCTCCATGCTAACATCTATGGATCATAGGATCATAGGATCATAGGAAGTTAATAGACTGTTGGCCCTGAGGCCCTTATAAGCCTAGCCAAGTGTTTAGCCCATGTTTAGACAAGTCAGCACCCAAAGCCCCTATCCAGCAGGGGTACAGGTGGAATCCCAGATGTGTATTTTTTGTTTCCCATCCACTTATCCAGGTTGCACTCTAAAAAAGGGACAATGAGGTACTCTGCTTGACATGGAGATGGTGCCTATTCCACAGATGGAGGAGACTCTGGGACACAAATCTGTGCCACCAACAAGACCTATTAATGTCACAGACCAGGTTGAGGTCATGTGTGTGGGTTGCTTGAGTGGAGCTTGATCTGTGGATATGTAGCAGTTGCAGCAGCTTTATTGGCTTGAATCATGCACACATAAAGAAAACTGTACTGTCTTCCATTTTATCCAGACTGTCATCCCATTAGATTGTGTACACCAAGCTTGTGTATCTTCCAGTTATTGTCATGATCACTTGATGGTCACTTCTCTACCCTATGTCTCAAGTGATCCAGCTGCTTCACTCTACAAAAAGTGAATTAAGCACATAGTAAGTCTGACTACTGCTGCTGCAAAAGTTATCATATCCCAATACCTAAAGAACTTGCACAGCTGAATCTCACCTGCAGTTGCAAAAGTTCACAAGGAACAACACATTAAGTTAAATCTATTGAACCAAGCAGATAGTAAGTCTGACTACTACTGCTGCAAAAGTTATCATATCTCACTGCCTAAAGAACTTGCACAGCAGAATTTCACCTGCAGTTGCAAAAGTTCAAAAGGAACAACACATTGAGTTAAATCTATTGAACCAAGTACATAGTAAGTGTGATGACTGCAGCTGCAAAAGTTATCATATCCCACTACCTAAAGAATTTGCACAGCTGAATTTCACCTGCAGCTGCAAAAGTTCACAAGGCAAAACACATTGAGTTAAATATATGTAAGGCAATTTCTAAGACTCAAATGAATAACTTAGTTTGTTAAGTTATGCATTAGTGTATTCTGTTATGCAGTGTTGAATCTGCTGGAAGGGTATCCCTACCCCCATTTACTCACCCACATTCACAGGACTTTTACTGCTGAAGGTGAAACTAAATTTACACTTTTGCATATTTTACTGTTATCAGTGTGATAGATCTGTACAAAGATTAGGAAAAGTTAATAACCATAAAATTAAATGTTGTGACTCAAGTGAAGTATTTAGAGTTCAGAGACCTTGTCTTCGTATCCATGAACATTCTACCTCACTGATTGTTTTGGTTGGTAAACCATCTGCGGGGAGTTCTTCCCTCTCTATTCACTTCGCTCACCGTGCTCCCCTACCCTGCCCCCATATCCCAACCGCCCCAGCATCACTACTCATATCCCAAGCAAACCACTCCCCCTTATTTCTATGATCCAGTTATAAAAAAACTCTACATTGTCCACATCCACATTTTATTCACACCTTACCTTCTTGTATTTAACCAAACTTATCTGCTTTCACTTACATCCATCACCTTGAATTCTCATTCCACTACTGTACTTCTTGGCTTCTTACTCTGCTGCACCATCTCAATACTATCACCACCTCAAACTATCTTACTTTAACTCCAGGCTTACCACCTTCTCTTCTACTATACACACATCAAACTAACATTGCACCATAATTTTACTACTGACAAATCACATTTCCCCCACCCCTCCTTAACACAAACCACAAGTCAAAACACCTAACAACATTATCAAAACCCACCCTGATGTCAGAACATTTCCAGCATTACCTTAAGCTGTTCACATATCACTAGATAGTATACATATCCATTTACAACTGACAGTACATTCTAACACAAAAATATAACTTTTACTATTTTTAAACCGATCATCAAAGTTGACATGCTCCTTCTAACCTGCCTAACCTCTTTACTCTTAATTCTCAACCTTGTTACAACTGCATCCTTGCATACCCCCACACAGCAATACACATCATCCTCCTCCAACCATGTCCCCAATAAACAACACAACTTCTCCAATATCTCCTCCCAACTTTTGGAATGTACTGTCACTTATTATTCAAGCCACAGATTGGCCTCTCACCTCCTATGAAACCACACTTGACACCATCACCTATTAATAAAAAAAACATCCCATGGTACTCATTCCTCATTTCCTATCTTCTCAAATGTGGAGACATACATCCTAACCCAGACCCATCCTCTAATCCTAACCACAAGAGTAACCCAAAGATTTAAACATACTTACACTGCAATTAGAAGTATATGTAATAAAATAGTCCCACTGCATGCCTGGATTGATCAAAATAAACCTGACATACTAGCCCTTACCAAAACATGTTTACACCCCAATGTAAATGACTCTGAAATAATACCTCCAAACTTTGCAATAACTAGAAGAGATAGATCTAAAAAAGGTGGGGAGGGATAGCCCTTCTATATCCATCTATGTTCAACGTCACACCCTACACCAGTAATATACACAACTTTTCTAATGCTGCAGTACTAATCTCTTTTTTGAACCACAACATATCAAAAAGGATTTGCATAATAGTAATATATATCCCACCAAGTCACAATATACCAGTGTTGGAAAATATTTTATCCTGGACATCTCAAACAATAAACCTTGAAACAATAATCTTAGGGGATGTAAATATAGATTGACAAACCATAGCTTCCAACTCCCCCACAACTAGTATAAATCTGTATGTTTTTTCTCAGCTTATTAATACTCCAAAAAGATACAACAAAGATCTTACCTGCCACTCCACCCTAGACAGGATCCTACTCTCCCACCCCACCAATTATTCCTCTTCTGGTACACTGTCTAGCTAGAGTGATCATCTGCTAGCTTATTACTTTAGAACAAACTCCCAACAACTAAGAGTATACACTGTAAAATTAGTTAGGAACTCATCTAATATTTGTTAGCATAAATTCAACAATTTCCTACATAAAATAGACTGGGCACGCCTTAAATTACTACCCCTTAATGATGCTGTACTATACTTTAATAATACCTTCCTTTACATACTTAATCCCCTAGCTACCATCATTTGAAAAGAATAAAAAAAACTCAGCACCATGGCTCCCTAAGGAATGTAAACACCTGATGAAGCAAAGAGACCTAGCCTGGATGACCTGGAAACCAAACAAAGATGAACAAAACCATGTACATTTCAAAACACTATGTAGCAAACTGACAAAACTAATCAACAGAGATAAGAAGTCATGCTATTCTCAGGTTCAACTCCAGCATAAATCAACTCCAATAAATTTTGTCACTCCATATCTTCTCTACTTAACCCTGGAACAAACAGAGAACACACCCTATCACCTGATACCCCTCCATTGCAAATAGCCAAGAACTTTAACAAGCACTTCATAAAATCAATATCAGACCTACTAACACCCCTAATGCTGGACCCCCCCCCCCCCACACTTCAACCTATTCGGACACCAACCCTAGACCATCAACTGCTTCTAACCCTGTCATTAATAATCACCTAGTCGGCAAAATCTTATACAAACCTCATTCTCATTTCAGCCCATACCCACTGACACTATTAAGAAACTGCTGCAAAAATTAAAACCCTGCTCCACCTCAGCTGATAAGCTCAATTGCCTACCCAATCAGTATCCTTATAAATAGGTCTTTATCCAAATCAGAAGTACCTATCATATGGAAACAATCTCACATCACCCCCATGCATAAAGGCGGCATCTCTTTTGAACCATTCAGTTTATGTCCTATATCCATCTTGTCATCCATATCCAAAATTCTCAAGAGAAATATTCATCAGCAGGTAATGCAATACCTATTGCAAAACAATCTTTTAACCAAAACCCAACATGGCTTCAGACCCAGTCACAGCATACCTACAGCTCCATTCTCCTTTACAGACACCATAAACAAGGCCAGAGATGCAGGATGATATACAGCTTCAGCTTTTCTTGATCTCTCCAAAGCCTCTGACACAGTGTCTCACCCCTTACTATTGAACACACTGTCTAACTTAGGCTTCTCAGGTAACACAATAAAATGGTTTCAGAGCTACATTAAGGATCATAAACAAGCAGTGAATTGGTCCACTGAACTCTGGCCCTTTCTGTATAACCCTATGGGAGTCCCTCAAGGCTCAATCCTTGGACCCCTACTCTTCAACATTTTCACAAACAACCTTCACACTTCCTCTCAACTGGAATCCTCATTATATAAGCTGATTCCAGCATAATCTGCACTGCTTAATCTCTGCCATAACTACTCTCAAAAACTCAACAGTCCTTTACTGCAGTCGAATCCTGGCTAAGAAATTCCCAACTCTTTCTTAATCCAAAGAAGACTAAGCTAGTACTCTTTCACCCCCAAAAACACCTCCCCTGTCACTGATCATTTCAACATTCTTGCATCTGACAACACTCTAATAGAAATAGTGCAGGAAACCAAACTTCTAGGAATTATCATTGACAATAAACTTTCATTCGACCCCCATATACAGCAAAATGTAAAGAGAACTTATCAAAAACTGGGACTCTTATATAGAAACTAACATTTCTTTACTGCAGTAACCAAAACTACCCTTGCAAAAACATTTTTACTCTCCTCTCTTCTTTACAGTACTCCTATCCTAACTAACGTACAAACTTCTACCTTAAGCAAGATGGAACAGTGCTACAACAAAGTTGCAAAGTTTGCCACAAACTCTAAATATCACACACACCGTAAACCGCTACTAGAACTAAACTGGCTTGAACTCCGCAAGCAACTTGCCTTTATTCAGCTATCCGCCTTGCACAGCCTTATTTTCAAGCCTACTGCCTGTCCTGCACTAGCCAATCTCATCACACCTTACACACCAAATCGATCCTTACGATCAGAAGACAAAAATCTCTTAGCTATCTCAAAATCTGCAGGAAAACGAGGTCACTATCTGTATTCATACTCTGTATCTATACTGTGGAATTCACTACCTCTAGCTAATAGGTTTATGCCTGGCCTAAGCCATTTCAAAGCCTCTTTAAAAAATAATCTCAAAAATACATGGCTCTGCTACTGCATAAAACCTGCCTAATACTCAGCTCTTCCTCTTCTTCCACATTAGCCCCATCATCTTCTTCTCTCACATTTCACTCTCTCATAGTCTGCAAGATCTTAAGTCTCTCCTAACTTGTTCTCTGTTTCTATATCATATGCTTACACTACTGCTCAGACTGTAATGCCTCTATTCTTAACTCTCTCACTATCTTTCTTCATCACTAACTTTCTAGCTATTATTTTTCTAACTGAAACCAACATTCTATTTTTTCATGTACTATAACAGTCAATGTCACACATTGCACTACCTACATACTAGTTTTGGACACTATTTACTCATAGGTTATTTATATGGTGAGAATAACTGTTACTGTTTATAATGTTTTAACTCTGTAGAGTTGTCCTAGATGTGTAGTATATATTTTAACATCGTATAACATAGTTTATGTTCTTTCAACTTATTTTTGCATAGTATTTCTAATGTCATCTCTATTTTATTAGATTTTACTGTATTTGCATAGTACTATATGTGGAGCATTTCTCCCCAGGCCTCTGCTGAAAATGGGTTTTGTAGACACAGTCAGACCACCCTAGTAAACAAATGTCAAATAAATACATAAATGATATCACAAGCTCTACCAGACCAAGGAAGCTTTGTCTCACACCATACTGTCAACCTGCAAACACTGAAAATAGGTACAAAGGCCTTTGAAACTTGGTTACATCCAGACAAACATCTGGACATCTAATTAGCATAAAATGTGAAAGCCAAATTGCACCTAATTCTTCCTGCTTCCAGTAGGAATGTGATATATTACTAGGAAACATAAGTTTAAAAAAGAAGTGACATAAATGATGGAAAATATAAGCACATAATCAAAAGACAGTGAAAAATCTGTTGCAGTTATTAAATGTATTGCAAAATTCTACCACACAGTCATTCATTTTTGCTTCTAAAAAGAGAGGATGCAAAATGTGTGCCCTCATTCTTTAAATTATTGATGACAATAGTAAATTGGACATGCAGTCTGATTTTCTATGTACTAGACAGCTTCAAAAACTATATATGATGAGGGGATTTCACAAAATTGTATGAAGGAGGAAATCAAGTTGAAGATAGGGACATACCAACAAAACATATGTGCCTTACATGCAGGAATAAATAAAGTATGAAAAGAGGAACATTCCTCCAAAACAGGTACAGCTGACAGGTCTGTGTCACACTCTGGAAACCCTTAGTTATTATATAGCACTTTTCTGCCAGTTTGGTCTGCTGTATCACTGGGCTGTTTTTTTAATGTTTTTACTGTGCAGCCTTTTAACTAGATTAAACAATTGTTAATGATCACAGAAAGGTTTCAGTGACATTTTTATGTACCTACCTATCTAGTTTGAATACTGTTTGATGAAAACCTTACATCTCGTACCAAGGATACTATTTTTTCTTCTAGCTAGATAATGATCATCCCATCGTTTTATATAATATAATCTGCTACTTGTCTAGCCTATGATCCAGCTGACCCAGATTCAGTTTGTGGCCCAGGTATACATCTCAACCTCTTAGCTCAAGAAATCTGGACAAAGTTAAAAAAAAAGCTAAAAATAATGGAGGATAAAAGCCCAATAAATAGGGACATAATTTCAGTATTGCACTTAAAAAGTTGTTAGAATAAGAGGTTTTGTATCAGCATGCATTTTCTGAAGGGTATAACATCTGTGTGTAGAGACTCGGAACCACGGTAAACATTGTGGCATGGTAATTACAGCGTAAGCAGCTGAACTGTATGCTAATCAACCAATCCAAGATGGAGGAGATTTTCAGAAAGCTATAAAGCAACTGTGCAGACTCATTTCTGGTTTTCCCTGTGAATTCCAAACCAATTGGAATAAAGCCATAGAAAGGAGTCTACACAGAAAGAATGTTAGGGGCTGCTGGTACTTTAATTCATGTGTATGTGCAACAGGCTGAAGTCTATGCTGCTGCTGCTGCTAATAGACCACAGCCAAGAAGGAGAAGAGTTTTCAGACACTGGTTTATTTATCACAATCTGCATGAAGTGGAAATTGCAGAGTGCTACAGGGTATATAGAGACACACTACAGGAACTCTCCAACGTCTGTCATCCTCAACTCAGACCCAGGGCAAAGCAAAGGGAACCAATACCAGTGGAGACAAAGGCATGTGTAGCACTTAAAATTTTAGTTATAGGAACCTTTCAGAGACTAACAAGTGACATCCTGAGGGTATCACAGGCATCAGCATCCAGGATCCTCCATCAATTTCTGAATGCTATGCTCTAACATGCCAGTGGCCACATATATTTTCCTTGTACTCCTGAGAACAGGGCCACAAATATGCAAGCATTCTACTCTGTATCACAATACCCTGAAGTACCTGGTGCTATACATTGTATACATTTAGAAATCAAGGTACCATCAGGGGAACATGGATGGGTATGCATAAATAGAAGGGGCTTCAACTCCATTAACTGCAAAGTCATGTGTAATGCTAAGGGAATAATTTTGAATGCATTTGCTGGCAGGCACATATCTGACACACCTCCCAACTGTATTAGATGTTCACTAGGGGTGATATCCCACAGGGTCACTTACTGGGCATGCAGGCTATGCACTGGAACCATGGCTGATGATGCCCAACAGAGATGCGCACGCACTGCTGCAGAATGGTATAATGAGGAATACGCACTCAAAACAGAAATATCATAGAGTGTGCATTTGGGCTGCTGATGTTGCTGTTCCACTGCCTAGATACATACATGTACTGAGATCTTCACCATCTGTGCCATGCTTCACAACATCATTCTGGGAAAACAGTTTCAGGAGGATCAACAGTAGGAAGAGGTACACATCCTTCCACCAATGACAAAGTCACCACAGCCACTAGCAGGTGAAGAGTCAGAGGGGGGAGCCAGCAGCTGCTGTGGGTGTAGACAGATGTAGGCATGCTCAATATGTCCTCGCATTGACTAAAAGGCAATGCATAGCACACTCACTCACCACCTAAGGGGCTAGAACCTTCATCCTATGCACATACATATAGTAACATTTCTGCCAGGTAACTCTCACAAACTTTACCCACCCATGTAATGGCTGTGTACTCCTAGCATCAGACAGATTCAACCCTGAACTAAAACTGTAGCAACTGCTGGATTTACAATTAAAACAGAATTGTGCAATAACACAAAGGAATGACATATCCTTGACTGTTGTTACTTGGTAATGTAAGTAAGTAAAATATGTGTGGGGGATTTGTACAGCAATGACTTTAACATATGACAGGAGAGACTTATGTGAATACATGTGTCCTCTATCAAGTAATAGGCCTCGGGCATCAAAGATTCACACATTCATATCTCACAAAAGTTCTGATGGTCACCAAATGTCCACAGTTTAGCCACATACTTTTTACTGGAAAATCATTAAAAGAGAAGTTAGAAAGTAATGAGACACATTTCAGTTTTGGATTTCACAACCCTCAGAAGATTCTTAAAAATATTGATGCAAAAACTGTTTTGAATCTATCAACTGGCTAACTTTCTAAGACCAAAATATGTCAAAGGTACAATTAGCAAAACAACATCATAAACACAGATATACTAAGCACTAAGTCAGCTGGGTACCCTGAGCATCAGACACAAAGCTTATATATCCTTGCATCCAAAAGATAGAAAACAAGGATATGACACAGTTATCATCAGGGTGTTGTGGGGAGGCAGGAAGCCTAAGCTGACACAAACACTAAGTGAGTGTGTGTGAATAAGAAATAGAAACAGGCAGAATTTTGGATAAAGTAACAAATGGCCAGTGAGGCAAAATGAGCTTTAAGCTTCACGGCTGAACCATGTAACTGGTGTGTGTGTGTGTGTGTGTGTGTGTGTGTGTGTGTGTGTGTGTGTGTGTGTGTGTGTGTGTGTGTAGATGTGCCTGCATGGGCCCTCCAGGCAAAATTAGTGTGAGAGTGCCTGCAAGAACACAGCCTAGCTCTGTGCTAGCTCTACATCTTGATATGTTGGGCAGGTGTGAGCTGTGCATGGTAGTGGTGGCAGTTCATTGCTGTCATACCCACCCACAAGAACTGGCTCTGCCAGGAGTTGCACTGCCACATTCACACTCACCATCAGATTCAGTGTTACTGCTTGAACATTTTTGATGTCTGCTGGATGAGTTCTCCTCATGAAGATGCCCATGAAGATAACCCCATGGCCTGCCACGTCTGGGTGTGGATATCTCAGCCCCTGACAAAGCAGTGGAAGTAGTCCCACTAATGGAGTGTGATCAAGCATGGCCATGTTGGCTAATGGCAGATGATTTGGCTGACCTGCACTCACAAGGATGCCACCCCCTCTCCCATCAGATGTTCATTTGCAGACACTGCCCATTCTAATGTGTTATTCTTCTGATCCATTGATTCAGAAACACAGTGGAGGCAATCACACATGTCAGCCTCTGCCACATCTACAACCCTAAGCATTTCTTTGGAAGACCTATTGGAATGTGCCTGTGCCTCCATGATGGCCTTAAACATATGTTAAATGGAACAGGAAGACACACCTGGAAAAGGTGGACGATAGACAGAAAGCCACCTCTGATCACCCCTAACATCCCTCCTGCATGGCACCTCACCCACACTTTAGATATGGCCAGAGTCAAGAGGCACTGAAGCTATAGCAACCACACTACCCTGATCAAGTGTCTCACCCATCACCTTTCCAATATCTGAGGGCTCACTGGAATGGATTTACATAAGCCTACTGGCTGTGTCCAATGGAATTTCAAGGGATGGCTGAATATCAACCTCAGTATCAGATTCAACCTCTGCACTCCCCCCCTGACTGTGCCTCGCCTCTGTTTCGGCACCATCATCATCAGAGTCTACTGATATTCCAACATCAGGTGGTAGGAGACACACACTCCCACTCTCAGGATCACCTGTGATATTAAGCAACAAACACAGGAAAGAAATGAATACCTACACTACTGTAATCCAATATAAGCTAACAAATTAACATTATAGACCGTACAGCAATACACACAACAGTCCTGACACCCACATCGCAAAATAAATATTTCTTTGAACTGCTCAAATGTACTGACATAAAAATGTTTGCCTTACTATGTGCAGATGATTATAGGCTCCCTATGGTGGACGGCCCTGTAAGAAGTTATGCAAAAGGTAAGGATGCCATCATCACAGTGCAGAGTAAAATAGGGGGTTAAAACTTTTTGACCTTCATATGTCCATTAACGATGCTTTTATCAAGAACTTGGATGACATAAAACACAAAGGAAGCATAATATACATAAGTATCACATAAATAAAAGTCCTACTTAGATATAACACATAAAAGGTAGTATTTCACTATTACCCACTGGAGAAACATAAAACAGTCAAGATATTCAAACATATAAAAAAAGGAATTGCGTGGCTGTAACATATTACAATCACAGAAAAAGCAGGGTTGGATCCAAAATAAGGACTGTAACAATAACAAATTTTGTTTGTGCCAACACAGAAATGGAACTTGGCTTCCCCACCCCTAAAACAACATGTAAATAACACATTTTCCTAACAAGCCATCAGCGAACTGCTAAAAGTGCTATCAAATAAACTACCCCTGAAACATATGTACACATTTACTACAGAACATTCAGTTTTATGCAATTGCCAGTCACATCTACCTGTGGCCAACACTCCCCTAGAAGTCTAACATCCCTGTGTCATTGACAATATAGGACATTTACATTTCATGGAAATAACAATAGAAGAGTGTAAAGAGAAAAACAGTTGTAACTTTAGTACTTGTGATGACAGTTAATAAGGCTGTGCATCTGAGAAAGTAAAATGGCCTGACAAAAATGCCTATGCCATCAGTACACTTCTAAGAAATGCATACAGCTAAAAGTAGCATTTGCTATTGTCTATATATATATATATATATATATATATATATATATATATATGGGTCCACTTTTAAATTCGAAATACTGAAATCTCAAATTGCAGTATTTCGAACTTACAAAGCCGCAGACTCACATTTCCGAAACTGGCAGAAGCGCGAAATTCAAAATACTGAAGCACAAATATTTTGAATTTCTGCTTCTGTTGGTACAGTATGTGGATGTTTAGGTTTAATTTTGGTAAGTTTGTGTGTGTAAGTATGTTGATTAGGGGTTTAGTGTGTGTAAGTGTGCATTGTGACTGTTATTTGTGTGTTTGAGGGACTGTAAGATGTGTGTGTGAATTTCATTTGTGTTTCTGTTTATGCAATCTCAGAGTTAGAATATATATAAGTGGGGAGTGGGGGGTGCAGCTGCCCACATGCGGGGTGCAGGGGGGTTGCCCCCCTGCTTATATGTAGATTAGATGAGTTTTATTCTGGGGGGAAGTTGTGTGTATGTTTATGTGTGTACTGTATGTGTAGAGTAATTACGGGATTTTGAATATCGTGGTTGTGTGTTTTCGAATTTGTGAGTTGTGGTTGGGTTTTCAGCTTTGTGGTTTCAAAATACTGAATTAAGAGATTTCAGTATTTCGAAATTACAAGGTGGACCCATATATATATATATATATATATATATATATATATATATATATATATATATATATATATATATATATATATATATATATATATATATATATATATATATATATATAACAGATTTTTCTTAGTGACATTTCAGCAAATCCAGTATATAGCTGAAAAAATGCAAGCATATCTTATCATGATCAGTAGTCTTCTGTGCAGATAAATCCCAAAAATAATATCTTCTTCTGGGTTATCCAAATATACATTCTCCTCATCTTCAGGTTCCCTAGCTACACAATTCCCTTTTTATAGTGTAGATTCAGGGCTCTGAGCAACAGGAAGATGGAAATGAGGTGTGAACTCATTAGAATTGCTGAACCTCAAATACGTGGCTCTGTGTAGCACATGTAAACATAGTGCAGGCACTCCCTTAATGTGTGTTGCTAACAGATTGCAACTATGAATGATTTTTGGTAGGGAGAAGGAAAACACAACAGCAATTCAGACTCCCTTACCTCCAGTGGGTGTGTCAGCCAGGATAGTCTTACAAAGTGTAGAAGTAATTGTATCAACATCTTAAATGTAAGCAATTAGCATACATTTCAGAGTTTCTGTTCAGTAACATCCAACCTCCCCTCCAGTTCATGACAACTACATATTACTGCCATTTAATATCCTCACACATTTTAATGACAATGAGTCCTACTCAAGTACTAACTCCCTTGCCCAACATTTCCTAGAATTTATAAACTCAAATGCCCTGGATCAGCTGGTCAACACTCCCACCAGAGGTAACATCATATTGGACCTGGTCATCACCAACATGGGCGACCGGTGTTCCACACCAGAGGTCAACCCCTCGCTGGTTAGATTTAACCATAAACTAATCACTATGAATATCCAAATTCTGCTCCCACCACCGTGAAAAACTTTTCAAAAGCAAACTTCACGTTACTTAAGACCGAAGTGGAAAGTTTCAAAGAACCCATGCTAAAGGATAATGCTGTCCAAACTGCAAAATCTTTTACTAATGCATTCTACGGGCACCTACACGAATACATGGATCCTACTATCCCAAGCAAAACAAAGACGCACTCCTCCAAGAAAAGGAAAACAGTCTGGTGGACCCCTGCATAAAGAAGCTATACAATAGAAGGAGGAAACTAGTACAGAAAAGAGTAAAATTCCAAGAAGGGAAGACATCCCTGATCAGTATTAGCAAGAAACTATGATCCCTCAGAAAATCATCTAAGGCTAGCTTCGAAAGAAAAATTTCCAAGAACTCCAAAGATAATCACAAGGCATTCTTTAGCTATGTCAAGAATCTAAGTGGCACTGCTCAGATCTTCTCAAAGTTAGTGCAGAATGGCACAAAATAAACTGAACCGAGCGATATCGCCAATGTCCTGGCAGACAGGTTCAGTGCAAACTTCACCCCCAAAAGGGCCAATAACCATACCAGAAGAATGTAGAGCCCCTGAAATCACAGACACTCAGGTTAAAAAAGCCCTCTCCAAAGCCAAAAACAAAGCATCAATGGGACTGGATGGTGTCCCAGGCTGCGTCCTACACAAGCTCAAAGATGAACTAACCCCTCACCTAAACACACTGTTCAAACTCAGCCTCTCCACAGATTAAGTACCCATAGAGTGGCGCATAGCAATGGCTATTCCGTTCCACAAAGGTGGAGCCACAACAGACCCTGGGAACCATCGGCCTATAAGCCTGACTAGCTTGGTCTGCAAAGCTATGGAGTACATCATCATGGAACTCATTAACAGAGATATTGGGAACCTCCAAACACTGGACTCTACCCAGTTCAGCTTTGTTAAGGGCAGATCATGCCTCCTAAACCTGGTGGACTTTTTTGAGACAGTTACCAAGGCTATATATGAGGGAAAGGTGGTACATGCAGCCTACCTAGACCTCGCAAAGGCCTTCAACACCATTCCCCATTCTGGTATTATAGACAAGCTCACCAGCCTGAGCATAAACTCCTACTTCACAAGATGGGTTGCCAACTGGCTCATGGACAGAACCCACATGGTTAGAGTTGCGGGAGCTAGGTCCAACTCTAAACCGGTTACAGGTGGCATTCTCCAGGGCTCAGTCCTAGGACCCCTCCTGTTTGGAATATACTTCTCAGAGGTACAGGCAAGCACAGGAGGACTATGGCTGACCAAGTTCACAGACAACTGCAAATTAAGGGCTATAATTGATTCTCAGGCTGACAAAGATATCCTCCAAAAGGGTCTCACTGAGATGGATTCCTGGTGTCAAAATCATGGCCTCAAGCTAAAGGCCAAAAAATGCATAGTTATTCCCTTTGGAAAAAACAAAGTATCCACAAACTACCACATAGGTGGTAGTCCCCTAAATATGGATGATGTAATAAGGGATCTGGGGACCCAAGTAGATAGTAATCTCTCCTTTGATAATCACATTGCCAAAGTGGTTAGAAAATCCTTCTATGTGGCCCACCTAATCACAAAATGGTTCACATCCAGATCAAAAGAGGTCATTGTGCCCCTCTACTCATCACTCATCAGACCCATCATAGAGTGCAATGCCCCATTTGGGATGTACCTTACAAGACACCTGTAACAGCTGGAAAGACCACAGAAGTACCTCACCAAGAGGATCACTGGCCTCAAATAGATGTCCTATGCAGCTCGAATGAAGAAACTCCAGCTGCACTTGGTTGCATACCGCCTATTCAGAGGTGATCTCTGGCTGACATACAAGGTCAAGTCCAACCCAGAATTGAAGGACATGATCCACCTAAAGAAAACCATATCCCCTTGAGCCACACATTCTAAGGATCTAAACCTCACCACAACAATAAATAGGACATGCTGGAGGGATAAATTCCTGTCCCAGAGACTTCTTATGCTTTGCAACAAGATTCCAATCTACATTAGGCAGAGCTCCTTGCTAACACTCTTCAAGAGAAACCTTGATGAGTAGATGGGAAACAGAAAGTTTACCCTGGGGATCACTTCAGTGGCTGTGATGGACAGAGACACAGGGAACTAATCTAAGGGGGTGGCAAAAGCCAACACATTCTGGCTAGGCTTATAAATGCCTTTGGGCAGATAGCCTAGTACCTACCTATGAACCTACAATGACATAGAATGCCATATGGACTGCATGTCTCAGATTACTGGTCAGATAAGACAAGAATGAACAAAAAACAGAGAGATAAGACAGAGCTGCATTTATGTCAGCAATAGCCATAAATGGTTGTGTGATCACTCACTGTACTACATCTGAAATTAATACATGTACAAAGAACTGCCATATATTTTGTTAGTACTGTGGATGACATTGCAGTTGGTTGTATGCACAATGATTTTCATTATCTGCTGTAAAGTTGATTCTGTGACAAAAAGGGATAAGAAGGTTCACTGTCTACTATGTTTGTGTAAGTATAATTCTGTTGTCTGGACTTGGATGGCCTTCACGCTTAAATAAGACACATACACAAATGAATGTATATACAAGGACTTTGTCAGGTCACATACATACATGACTAGCACCTCACTCTGTCATTTGTATTTATGCATAATTCATGACTAGGTTTGAGAAGCACTTTTCTGTGGCAAAGATAGAAAATCACCGCTGTGGAAGAAAGTGTTTTTCCCTTATGCATTTGTTTGAATCCCGCACTACAAAAAACTATTTTAGCAGTGTATAAATCAAAACAAACATGTGTCAGGTCATGAAATTCATGCCCCTAGTGCACATCTGCAAAGTTAAATCTCTTAATAGTTGGAGCAGCAGACACCCCTCAAATAAATGTCAGTGTCAGACTAGCCTTCCAATTTCAAACATTGCTTTCCTCTCTGTTTGTCTCTATTGCTCTCTGCTTAACATCATACAATCATGGTTGGCATTGTTGGTTGGGTTTGTGCACTGCCAGTAAACATGATAACAGGAATTGGCAGGAAATCATTATTTGCTATTACTATTGCTTTGCAATTAGACATGTCTGGTGTTAGAAAGGAAGAAGCCCAAGTTAGGGTGCAGAGGTGGGGTGTTCAGGAGTCCAGAATATTCATTGGACTCCTGGTAAAGTGCCATACCCAAAGGCTTCTTCAGGGGGACTATTCTGGCTTTCTGTACAACTCTGAGGCTTGGAATAGTCTGGCCAAGGCTGCATCCAGTGCAGTTGGCATACTAGATACTGGACAGCAGTATAGGCACCACTTCAATAACCTAACAAGGTAAAAGAGGGATACACTCAACCAGTGGCTGGATGAATTTCAAAACTAGAGACATCCCACAATTGTGTAAGTATGCTAATAAAGAGAATTTATAATACTTACAAAGCTAAATACAGGAAAGACTGGTATGCATAATGCTCTTCTGTTCTTTTCTTTTCACAGCTAATCCTGAAATAGTGGTGAATAGACAAGCCCATGCTAACTGTCAGGAGAGGTTCAGGGAAGAAAGTTCCAAGTATGCAGCACAAGAGAAGTATTATTGTAGGTTTAGAACATAAATGATTTTTTTCTTTGCTTTTCTATACACTAGTAGCAAAGAAAGCATGCATATTCTAACTGTAAAAGTAAGTATACATGCATAAGTTTGTAGAACAAACCAACTTAAGGAGTCAAGTGTAAGACAGTCGTCAGAGGTTGTGGGTTAAAATACCATGCGTAACAACTATGCAATACTGCAATTCTTTATTAATATTACATAAATTAAAATCTGTACAAAAGGCATAAATGCCTTTCTGTTAACTGTAATCTCTATAATTGGACCAAGCACATGTATGATATCTGTGCATTGGAAGGATTATTTTGAGCAATCTGTAATTATAGTTTGTAGTTACTAGGAAGTATAATTAAATGTAAAACTTCAGATAAAACAGTTGTATTATTGTGATAATGGATTGTATGCCACAAATGATGGTGCTAATTTTATCTCTTTTTATCTCTCGCCCTGACCCTTATCTCTTTTTTTTATTTTCTATTATGTGTCATCAAAATGTCTCCATGTCATCTACCTGAAACAAATCACTAAATGCTCTAGAACACAGCAAATTAGGCCAACTCCAGTGGCTCAACCTGCCCCCGCTCCACTGGCTCCAGCACCGATGCACAGCACATCTGGGACCCAACCTGGCAGTACTGCCTTTGCTGCCTCTGCAGTACCTGTAACCTCTGGTAGTGCTACCCTGGAAATTGGTGCTGTGGTACCCTCCAGGAGTACTGGCAGAGGAGGAGATTTCATTACTCACCAAGAGATGCCAGGGTTGGTGCATAGGGTTGTGCATAGCACCATAGATGTGCACCTATCTGCCAGATGAAGAGGCTGTTCTCCCTCATGGTCCAATGGAAGAGAAGACATCAAGCACTCCAGCAGCCAGTGGAGTAAGGGGGCAGTGATGACAATCCTGCGGGTGAGGACTAGATTCTCAGTGATCCCATGTTTGACAAGCATGGGCTTGCATTGTCCCTTCCTTCAACCCAATCAAAGTGTCCCCATCCTTTTGTGTCCCTCACAGTCTCTGTGTCTTGCCTTGATTGTCCTGTTTGTTTGCATTTGATTCCTTACCTGCTCAATTTACCTGACCCAGAAATAGCAGCTTCCCTTACACAACATTCCTCTCTTACAAAAGTTAAAAAAATGGGCACTTGTCCCACAAAAAAAATGTATATATATGTATATATATATATATATATATATATATATATATATATATATATATATATATATATATATATATATATATATATAATCCCATGCATAGCTCTCCATTTCATACATGTCTTCTTGACACACTTTATTTAGTCCAATTGGCTATACAACATGATTCATTGTTGTCACCCCTCTTTGTGGAGGTGACAGTCCAAATTCAACTAATATTCTGCATGTATTTTCATTCCTGTTGAAGAAATGGATAGCTATGGTTGTTTCCTACCTCCATCTTGCACATTCCTAAATTTCTTTCCCTTTGTTCTTCCTCTTGCTTTCCCCCATTTCAACACTTTCCTATCTACCCCATTTTAACACCTACAATCTGGTCAAAAATTAGAATCACACACAACACACATAAGTAACAAAAAAATGATGGAGCCTTTCACCTTTGGCCTCTATGTTTGTGAGGAGTTTAGCATTGCACACCAATGTCAAGGGATGGTGTGGTTACCTCAGCTCAATGCTGCTTAAATATGCCACACTATTTCATCACACAGTAACACATGATGAATGTAGTATAGAGATTTATTTCACTGCATTATCCCTACTTCTTTAAAAGTATTACATACACCTGGATTTGAACCCTATATCATCTAACCTCCAAAAGAAATGTGTCAATACATTTACACCTGCTGCCACAGAGTCAGCTAAGCATCAGGTGTGTTTTATACACTCAGTACAGAGAACTCTCAACATTTTGTCAATGAGACTCATGTTTGTGCACTGCTTAACTATACACAAACAGGGAAAACAGTAGAAATGTATATCTTGCATAAGCAAACACTTTGCCAACCACCACGCAAACCTGCTGCTCAGAGGTGTGCTATGCAATAGCAGGTCCATTTAGGTTCATGACATGAAACTACATGTGGAAACTGAAAAAAATGAATGTCCTATTTAAGAAAATGTCACAAATTTACAATGCAGCCATTTGTTACATTTCCCCGTGTACTGCAGCCTTGGTCTCCCACTACTTGTTCACAAATATATCAACTACACAGCATAAATTAATAACAAATGCTGTCTTATATACCGTGCAGATCTTTAGAATGACAATACACATTTGGATTTTCCAATATTTGAAATAATGTGGACACCTGTTTGCATATAATTTATAAAGTGGCCTCTTAATGTATACATGCACATTGGAACACAACCAACATATACTACACATTGTGCACTCATCAGTCTGGTAATGTCTGAACATGACTAGCTATCCATTTCATGCAGGCTACCCAACATCTTCTCTCCAACATCCAGTGCTGATGTCATCCAGTATAGGTTGTCCTGCAGCATTATAAAATTCAGACTTGTGCAGCTCTTTCTAGTGTAAAGCAAGTGCACAAACACACACACACACACACACACACACACACACACACACACACACACACACACACACACACACACACACACACACGCGCCAGTTGACTGTAGTGAGATCAGAACCCCTATCTAAGTACACAGACTACAGACCTCGGTAGTTTACACATTTATATATATATTTTTATAAGCCTGAAGGACAGCTTATAATAGATGACATCAGCACTGGATGTTGGAGAGAAGATGTAAGTACTGAGGTCTGTAGTCTCTGTACTTAGATAAGTAGGGGTTCTGTTCCCTCTGCAGTCAAGTTGGACATGTGCATGTGTCTATCTAGTCATAGGAGCATAAGTGTGTATCCTACAGTTACCACTCCAATCCCATGGATTGGGAATTTTTTTGTCACTTGCACATGCCTACACATATATTTCATGAAAGCCACCAAACATTTTCTTTCCAACATCCAGTCCTGATGTCATCCAGTATAAGTTGTCCTGCAGCCTTATAAAAGTTAGACTTGTGCAGTGCTGCTTGCTTAAAGTACTGAGGTCTGTAATCTGCATACTTAGATCGGTAGGGGTTCTGTCCTCACTGCAGCCAACTGGGAAGTGTGTGTGTGTGTGTGTGTGTGTGTGTGTGTGTGTGTGTGTGTGTGTGTGTGTGTGTGTGTGTGTGTCTATCTAGTCATAGGATCATAAATGTGTATCCTACAGCTACCACTCCAATCCCATGGATTGCAAATATTTTATCACTTGCACATGCCTACACATCCATTTCATGTAGGCCTTCCAACATCTTCTCTCCAACATCCAATGCTGATGTCATATAGGTTGTCCTGCAGCTGTATAAAAGTCAGACTTGTGCTGTGGTGCTTGCATAAAGTACTGAGTGCTGTAGTCTGTGTAATTAGATGGGTAGGGGTTCTGATCTCACTGCAGTCAACTGGTGTGTGTGTGTGTGTGTGTGTGTGTGTGTGTGTGTGTGTGTGTGTGTGTGTGTGTGTGTGTGTGTGTGTGTACTTACTTGACAGTAAAAAGAGCATTGTACACCAGCATGTGGGATGCTGTGATTACCATTTTCTCCTCACCAGACACTGCTGATGTCATCAGCTATAGCTGGTTTACAGATGTGTAATATTCCCATAGGCCAGGCACAAGTCACCTCATCCTGTATGATACCAATTACAGTGACAGGGCTTTCATTCTATCCACATACATCATTGCATACTTTGTAGGCCCTGTATTTTCTTTGTGAGGAAACCCCTATGGTCTCTGCAGCTGCTGCAGGTGTCTGGTGAGGTACTTGCAAAAGGAGGCATTATACTCAATTAGTGTTCTGATGAGGTTCGAGTACATTGCGGTTAGATCATCCTCAGATCTTTATACGATGGCCTGACTTATGAGTTGCATGACGTAGCCTTTCTATAACACTGTGTTCACTTGGTGGTTGAAGTTGCGATTACCATCTTTGTGTGTTAATTGGGCTTGCTCTACTGGTTTTCACCATAGGTGGAGTGTGGTCAATGCTGTAATTAGTGGAGTATTCCACTTTGCTGAAGCACAAAATAATGACACATTTTTTTCCTTTGCCTATGTTACCCTGTCTTGCAGTATGTTAACATCATTGGTGGACTCAATGATTGCACCCTATATGCAAGAATCAGCAAACTCAGTAAACCAAATGTCATATACTTTAGCCTGGACTGTTGAGAAATAGATTCCAAACAGTAAAGGGCCCAGCACAGATACTTGGTGTCCACAAATGGTGACAGCTCTAATGGAAAAGGTTGATTCACCAACTTTCATAGTATGTGTTTTGTCTATAGGCCAATTGGTTAACCATCTAGTGATGTAAAGGTTAATCCCAAGCTGGGAGAGTTTCTCAATGATACTCAAGTGGGGATTGTGTCCAAACCCTAGGTCAGATCAAGATAGACAGTATGGAATGTCTTACCTTCATTCTGGCCTATCACATAGAATGAATGGGTTGTGACAACGATATGGATCACCTATAGCATGACTTAGAACATACACCTACATGACACGGTTAGATGCACATTTCAACACACCCCTCAGACAGATTATATTCCCATAGAAAGTTGTACACCAACATGCATCCATCTGAGTGTGTGGGGAAGGGCAGCACCTGATGCATGCGTGTATAGACACAAGCTGACTGTCTTCATCCGTGAGGTAGACCAATGTGTCATCATGGACCTGTTCTGAATGGAAACTAGTAATATCCCAGCTGTGTGCGACAGACATATGTGAGTTGTTAATGCTCCATCCATATCTCTTACACACACACACACACACACACACACACATATATATATATATATATATATATATATATATATATATATATATATATATATATATATTTGCCATACATGCAAGTGAACTCGCCTGTATTGATCATAATGTCACATACAAGTACAGTAGTGTCCCTCTTAATACCTCCAACTGATGTTACCAGTGTCAGGATTGTGTGCTTGACTACCCTCATAGATGCTGACATGTCAGAATAGCTGTACTAGTGTGTTAATATAGAACCATCTATGATCACTTCGGATCATATATGTTGTGTCAAAGATGTGGGATTACTGGTGGTATTATTCTGATACTGTACATGATTGTGCATGCTTCTTTTACTGTTGTCTATGCGTCTGTAACTGTGTCCCACTTGCTGGAAACTTCTGCTGACATTACAGGCATATCCAGACAAATCAGTTTACACAGCTTCACAATATGCACCCAACCCTGACTGTATATGTGATGTCCCTGATTTATCCCAGTAATCAAGGAGCCTCAATTCTCACCACTGACACTGGTGAGGGACTTTCACTTGGGACAAAAGTTGATGCACACAGTATTTCCAGATGCAGCTCTCTGCACCAAGCACAATTTCCCTTAGGACCACAAAGGGAACACACTCTGTCCTGGGTCTAGGTTTCCCTCTCTCTCTCTCTCTCTCTCCAGGCCCCAAATAAGACTCCCCACTGGCACAGCTGTAGAGTTGAGTCCTCAGCCGAGTGTTTCAAGCCAAGTCCTCCAACTCCCTTTCTCTGAAACCAGTGCTCTGTGTCCCTGCTCCAAGTAGCTGACACAAACACTCTTTAAGATTTGATTTTCACACAGACACACACACACACACACACACACACACACACACACACACACACACACACACACCTGAGCCAGGCTGGCACAGATCTGACAGCTATGCCCCCTCTACCTAGACTATAAGGTAGATACTGCCACCAGAATACTCCAAAGCCAGCTATTTTAAGGCTTTTACCAGAGTATCCAATTATACCTAGTAAAATGAATACTAATTCAAATGGTAATGTTTGACCAATGCAGAAAGACTTTCAAAAGTGGCCACAGTGTCACCAAATAAATATAAGTACTCTCAAAGGTTAAAATATTCTCTAAAAGACCAGCTACAATGAAAAGTTTAAATATAGTTAATAATAAGCAATAAAAGAATAATAAATACCAGAATTTCAATAACAGAAAATATTAAAAATAACACATAGGGATAGATTCACACAGTACAGAAAAACAGTACTTAACTGATCTCACTGTTTTTTTCCTGAATGGTTTAAAGAATTACTGTCCCTACTTTCTTACTAGAGCAAGGCTAGATGAAGCAGGTGATTGGTCTTCCTTCTTTTCAGGTTTCACAAACAAACATCCCTGAAACTTCTGTCTCATCTAGTATTACAAATCATTTCAGTGCTTAATTGCAGAATGACATCACATACATTTGATCACTTGACTTCTGGTTCCCACACTGCTCCTTTACTATAAACTGAGCCAGAATCTTGCACATATGTGTTACCATACGCACACACATAGAGCTTTGCTAAGATGTGTTATACCATTTGGAAGCTATGAAACCATTTCAAAAACTTCTACTCTTCCAGGGTAGTCATCACTTCACCTCTAAGGAAGGACACATAGTCTTGGTTTTCACAGACATTTTATCTCTGGCTACAATCAGACCTGTGAGATACAATGTTTATGGTCTAAACCAGTTAATTTAATTTCAGACTATTTTTTTCAAAGTTAACTGGACTGAGATTAACTTCTTCTTTTCCAGTATCTCTGTTACACTGCATTCACTTCAACAGTTACAATATAGTCTGACATACAGGTGTATTTCTTTTCTGTCCAGCAGGACCCACTGTTGGTACATCTTTTTAATGCAAGCAACTTTACAAATACATTTTCAACACAAGCACCTGTGCAAATCAGTTTGATATACAAATGACATATAATTCTTTACAAAACTACAGCTAGCTATACTAGCATATATTACACATCCATACCCCTACTTCTGGCCCAGCTGGCAATACCTCACAGCATCACAGTATATAGCATCCCTGATAGATGTCCTCTCCATTGTTCATGTCAGGGTGCTTATATCACAAAGACATCTTCTCCATTGTTATGTAACCTAGTGTGGTGGTCATATTGTTTAGTATTGTGTGACAGTCACATAGTATACATTTTTGCTGAGCAGTTCGTACTGTACCATGTCAGTATGTGTTTAGTATTCCTGCTTCAACATTCTTCCATTTACTTGACCTCATCAGCTGTACATTACAATGTTTCACCTGTCCTCTTTCCTTGTGTTCATTCCTACAATTCATTTGTGTGTCGCTATTCAATACACACACTTCCCCTGACCATTTATTTTAAATGGCAGTTCATGTACCCTTATAGATCATTTACACAACTTTTGTACAGAATGCCTAAAATGATATTCCACAATATTCTGCACAGTATACACTCTCCTGTACTGTTTGGCCCATATACATTGCTATATGTATATGATAAACCCTGATAATAATTGCTTTTTCCACACAATCCCACTAACCTAGTTTGCTCTAAACTAAACAGGTTTGCTATCCTTGCAGCGCTACATAGTTTCCTGGCTGGCAATTTACATTTAAATGTGGTGCGAGACATTAATATGTAATCACTACTGCTGCTCACCTCATAAATATGTAAAGTCTGTGTAGGTTTTGCGCAAAGTTTAAATGGAGTTTATTGAATCCTGTGAAAACATTTTTACCATTATTATAAGTAATCTGTATATTCCTGAATTTTTAATAAAATCTTAATTAGCTACAATCCTTGTACTAAAAGTATTGTGCAATCTTTAATGTCTACCTGCAGTAAAACTAGAAGATGATAATTTTTTGGAGGTTTGACATCTCATATGAAGTACTGCACTGCTTTTCATGTTACACTACAGTACTAGTACTAAAAGTATGATCCTCTGTGGCAGGTGTAGGAACAGAAGCTGCAACCTTCTAATCTGAAGCAAAAATATATAAAAAAGAATCCCTGATCTCAGTATATATTTAATAAAAGAGTACATATGCAGATTATTTTACAATTTTATAATACTTTAATTCTGATAATCTGTAGAAGTTGATATCACATACATTTACAAACAGGACTTCATCAGAAAATGACTATTTTTTAAATAGCAGCTAATTAGTCACATGATGAGCTCAATTAATAAATGCATAAGAAATCGGGAAAGTGAATGCAAATAATAAAATAGCATAGCTAAAATGAATAAAATAAATGAGCTCTTATATGATTAAAACTGTGTGAACTTAGTAAAAAATTGTGGAAAGACTCCACATATTTCAGTCTCCTGTTTTTGACTAGAACTTAGTGCTTATGTATTCATTTAATTCTGGGGTTATTAACCTGTAATAACAGCAGCAATACAATTCACTTTCATTCCAGCAGCAAAGTGATCTCCCTGTCCTTATTATTCACTGACGCTTTTGCAAAATTTAAAAAGTGAACTTTTTGAAAGAAGCACATTGAGGAGATTGTTTGTAAAGAAAATTATAATCCATTTGTTATGTTATAATATTTAAATGATCATAAATTATTTGTTGTAATTTTATAGAGGTTTTACTTACAAGAAATATACAATGAGAAACAAAGGAAGAGATGCAAATAACATTATTAGTGTTTCAGATACAGTGCCCTATACAGAAATAACTTTTAGCAGCTGAAGTGTCCAAAAATATAGGCTTTTTGAAATGTGCTTATCAACATTACGAAAAGAAAACAACAAAATAAGAGAAGAGAAAAGGAAAAAAAAACAACAGTTCTCTTGTGAAAGATCTGAATGTGTTAATTGGAGCTGTTCTACTACTTTCAATGAGGCTACTTTCTAATTATGTTTATTCACCATATTGATAGCAAACAGCATTTACATTAAATGTGGTGCCATTTCTGGTAGTACCTGACTGAATCCATAAATTCTTAACATAAAAGGTCTATCTGTAAGGTCAGTTATAGGGTTTAATTTGCTTGCCTTATTTGATATATTGTTTCAAAATTTCAAATTCTGTCTCCAACAGTGTTTCTTTAAATACTATACTAGTGAACATCTCTTTTAATAGCTTGAGGCCTACTAAGAGGTTTTCATCTTTACTACTAACATAGGGAGGTAAATCACCTGACTTTGTGGAAGACTTCTATTTCGTCTGAAAGGATGACTGCTTCTGAAATGCAAATAGCTACTACTATGAGCATTTTTCTTAAAAAAATACATATGGTTATATATATATATATATATATATATATATATATATATATATATAGAGAGAGAGAGAGAGAGAGCTAGACAGATAGATAGACAGTGTCTTTATATATTAAAATTCATAAAAATTATAAAAATGAAGAGTAATCAAGGATGTCAAAGCTGAAAACTCCAAAAAGATGGGTAAACTGTTGATATATAACTCAAAAAATCTTCAAACTTTTCCAGGTTTCCTTGTGGTATATGTATGACATAAATAGTCAGTAAAATGATGATGAAATGTAACACGAAAAAAGAACCTGAATCAAAAAATACATGTTGGTTATCACAGAGAAGGGAAAATTGAATGCTATTAGTCCACATTGCCACTTCTGAATTTTCACATGTAATATTTGCCATTAAACATGACAAAATACAATTGAAGATGGATTCTAAGCATTTTATAAACACTTCAGCTTCTCTTCTTGTAGTGTCTATCTTTATTAATATTAATATCTTTATGAGTGCAAGTACCCTCTTCCTGGAGAATATAGTGCTTTAATAATGACCGATACTAATATGCTGGATTTGTGAATTAAAACAGTTCTGATTTTATGTACTAATTCAGAAGTGTCACTGTTATATGCATTCATAAAACAAGAAACAAGATTTATCTTCTTGTCTTCAAAAATACCAGTTGTTCTATTTAGAACTACCCGTTGAAGCTATAAGGTAGACTGAATGTTCTAATTGAGTTTTGTGATATGTAGGAATACCAAAAATGGACAGCATAAGTTGTTTCTAATTATCTGGAGTCAGGCAGGACACTCCCACACCCCAACTCAGTCCACTTTCTATGACAGCATACTTTAATGAAAAGGATTCAATAATTCACAATTCATCTGAAAAAAGGACTCACGAAGTCACTCTTTATCTGGGTTAATTTTAAGCATGTGTAGCAGGCTCTGTAAGGAAACCCTTTTTTTCATTAGAAATATTATTATCCATATTAACTGCAAGTGGTACAGAAGAAATCTCTATGGGAGGACATAGAGAAATGACCGTATAAATGGGTCTGTGTCAGAAAAGTAGAGAAGAAAAATGCTCCAAAAGACATCAGAACTGTACCATGTGGTCAAGATTGTTTCATGGTGATGATCAAGGGAATAAGCAAATGGGTAGACAGGGTGAGTAAAGCACTATTTTTGTGTTCCAGTGATTGTAATTAAAAAAAATGGTGAGTGAGACTGGGGGGGGTGCAAATACAAAAAAATGGCACATTACTTTCTGCTTTCCATTGGCAGCAATAATAAACTCCTGACCCTGAAGCAAATTCTCAGTTTCTGGCAAAAATAAGTGCTCAGGTTAATATTACAATGCATGGTATAGCACATTGTTTTTTGTTTTTCATTCCCTTCTGTTTTTAGTATGGTTCTTGGGTTTTGGTTTTGATGTCCAGAATGATGTGTGACACCATTTTATTTACAAATCACTTCAATCAGCATGAGGTATATGGGTAACTATAAGAACCTCAAGGAAATACCTCAAGATGTTTGGAACCACTGCAATCAGAATTCAGAAAGAAAGGGTTGCTATTGATAACTGGCATGTAATCTCTTCACAACAAATGCTTCTTACTATTTTAAACAGTGGTAAATTGTACCTGTTTTTCATAATTGGAATCATTTTTATACCGACATTGCACCATAGACATTTATGTTCATTCTTGCTATTGTTACGCTCTAGTTAATGACAGGTATTATCATAAAAATGGAACGTGTGTGTGTGTGTGTGTGTGTGTGTGTGTGTGTGTCTGTGTGTGTGTGTGTGTGTGTGTGTGTGTGTGTGGGTGTGTGTGTGTAGACAGAGAGAGAGAGAGAGACAGAGAGACAGAAAGAGAGAGAGAGAGAGAGATAAGATATGGATATATAGACATATAGATATATGGATAGATATCTATATCAATATTCATATAGAGATCGATATACATTTCTTTGATGTTCTGTACTATGCTAATGGTCTTGTAGAAATTTTAGCAGTTATTACTAATTTTTATTTGTTCTAACCCCCAGTAACATGATAAGGCAGATATAATAAAATTATTTTCAGTACTGGCTAAGTAAATTTTTCTTTCCTACAATGCCCTCCATGTCATCAAAGGATGGAATTATATTGTCTTGCCCTCTAAGGCAAGAGCATTGTTCCATTTTTATTTTATTTTTATTTTATTTAACATTTATTTACCAGGAAGGTCCAATTGGGTTAGAACCCATTTTCAATGGAGGTCTGAGAAGAAAATCTCTGGAATAATAGGCAACATTTTTATGGAGAATGTGATCACATAACAACATATAGGTTTTAATACTGTATACACATATAAAAAAATTGCTTCCTGAACAGTACAAGGCAGGCACAGTTGAAATCATATACACTAATTATAAGAAGCATGAAAGAAAGATACTTACATTATAAACCTAAAATATTGTTAATAAGCTTTTTATTTTATACAAGTAAAACATAGTTTGTATGGTATATATTTAAGTGGAAAAGGAATAAATGTTCTAGCCTATATGCTAAGTAGTGAAAGAAAGGGATCTGAAGTTACTGTATAATATAGAATATGGGAAGTGAGGTTAAAGATGAAGGTAACATATATATATATATATATATATATATATATATATATATATATATATATATATATATATATATATCTGTTTTGGTGAGTTATATGAGCAAAGAACTATGTTGGATAAGTAGTCTTTTAGAAAGAGAGTTTGAAGGTTTGAAATGAAGGCTCTGTCCTGATAGCTCTAGAATTAGTATTCTAACATTTTGCAACAGAGGACGTATATAGGTAGTGTCCTGCATGATTGGATGGTTTATGGGCAGTGCATTTTGGTCATTGGATTGCAGTGGATATTTGGTAGTGTATACCTCAGTGGCTGCCTTTAGAGTAGGGCAGGCAATAAGGTAATGATTAATTGTGTATGTGGAAGGTAACGTTGTATATTTTAAATAATAGGGAAGTTCAGGCCAGTTAAAAAGTCTTTAATACAGTACAGTAATGGATTCAATAATGAGAACTGGAAGCAAATTGGAAACTTTTTTGTAGCATTGTTCAAATTTTTGTATAAGTGAAGTGTGGAGGTTTTTGAGGATGGGAGTCTCAAAAGGCAGGGGAAGACAGGAGGTAACTAATGGCTATGGTCATTCTAGATGTAATAGTGAATACGCTTTAGATCTCTAGAGTAAACTTAGTTTTTCATGTGTTTTTTAATGGCATTTTGTATATAGAAATCAAATTTGAGGTTATCATCTAGTATCTTAACTAACAATTTAGTAGGGGAGGCCAGTTCAGTATCGGTGTTATTAAGGGAATGTATATTCAAGTTATTTTTTTCCCCATAGGATGTAGATTTGGAGAAGAAAAGTAATAATTTTATCTGTGTGGGGTTAAGTATGAGTTGAGAGTTGTGTAGTCATTTTTTGGTAGCAGTAAAATATTCTTGAGTAATTTGTTGAATATGTGCCCAGTCAATAGATGAACATACAAGTGCAGAGTCATCAGCATACTTTACTTAGAATGGCAGTACTCAGAGCTCTTGCTTATGCTGGAGTTTCTGTACAGAGTGGTTGCAATTTTATTTTGTTTATATACTCTAGTTTGCATTCTTTGTCACATTTGAAAAAACAGTGTGGTAAATTCCTTATTCTTCCTTTGCAAAATAATTCATAAAATATTTTTTTTCTAAAGTTATAAATGTTTAGATACCAGAACTCCTCTCCATTTAGTGCCTATGTCATGGCTAACAGAATGCTTCAGTTCTGTGGGGGGGGGCACACCTTTGCTATGTGAACTTTCCTTGGGGTCAGTGTAACTTAAAACAGAATGGTTAATATGATATAAGACTCTAAAAAATTCCTAAAGCAAGTATTGGGATATTTCATCCTTTCTCAAAACATTGAACACTAATACAGCTGTGTGGCACAGAAATGTCACAGAAGGGGAAAATGCATAAATATTGTATTTAGGGCATTGTTGTCCTATAATTCTAAAACAATGTACTATTTAAGATTATTGCTCACTCTTTCTTTCACTATTATTATTACTATTAGTAGTAGTATCACTGTCTCATGTATTTGTATTGTTAGATCTTTTCTTTCTAGATCTCTGTTGTAAAATGACAATGCTCAGTTAGACTTAACCGGTACTCAGAAAAAAAAGAAATAAGTTAATGTACATTTTATTTGTATGGAGACCTGGTGTAAATTAAGATTGGGAATGGCTGACCGATGTATTGTTGGCCCACGTTGGTTGACATATGCAAATGTTCAACAGCTGTGAGAGATCGACAGTCCTCATGGTAAGGGGATATGTCCTTTCCCAGCAGATTGTATAATCTCAGAGTTGGCATATATAATGATCAGGATGTGTGACAAGGCACAAAAAGATTGGATGTTTTATGAAAGTCCTTAGGATTAGTCTTGGACCATACTCTGAAGTGTGTTAATGTGCTTTTGTCAATGAAAGTGTGTTGACATAAAGCAGGTCGACATTTACTTGGATTGACTATAAGTAGTAGATACATGCATTTATTGCTATATATATATATATATATATATATATATATATATATATATATATATATATATAATTCCCCTTTATAATGTTGAAATACTGAAATCTGGAATTTCAGTATCTTGAAACCATAAAGGTGAATCCACAAAACGCCGACAGCCCAAAACTGCAAAATTTGAAATCCCAAACACACAGCATACACCACACCACACATACACCACAATACCCACATTACAAAACAAATAACACACAAAAACATAATACCACACATCCACAAACCTGCAGTACAAATAAGCAGGGGGGCAAGCCCCGCTGCACCCCCATGTGGGGTCTGCACCCCCACCCCCCTACTTATATATACTAACTCTGAGATCGCACAAACACACACACACACACACACACACACACACACACACACACACACACACACACACACTCACATGCACACACACACACACACACACACACACACACACACACACACACACACACACACACACACACACACACACACACACACATACACACACACACATACACACACACACACTCACACACATATAAACACCAACACATCCAACACTTACACACTCTTACCTTCACCTGCCTACCATAACCCACACATACAACTTACGAACACACTCACATATACTCATACTCCAACCCAAAATCCTTACAAAACACTCACTTACCTTAACTTCCAACTAAATCTACACATGACACCAGACACCATCCACACAAAACACAGCACGTAATGTAGCATAAAGCCATAAGCACAAATTCATGATATTCAAATTTGTGATTATGGTTCCACTTCATATCATCGAATTACCATTTCATCGAATTGCAAATCATCGAGACCAAATCGTCGAAAACACATTTCATCGAAAACTCATTTCATCGAATCTCAAATCATTGAAAACTATGAAGCAACTACAAATAACATTCCACAATGATTTTACTACGTTTATGCAGGGGGGCAAGCCCCCCTGCACCCCCCCCCAGCCCCCCCGTAATTAAATATACCAACTCCAAGGTCGCACTACAGTGGGGTTAGGAAATTACCTTTTTCCCCCACTGTAGTGCGACCTTGGAGTTAGTATATTTAATTACGGGGGGTGTGGGGGGGGAGCCCCAGACATGGGGGGTGCAGGGGGGCTTGCCCCCCTGCATAAACATAGTAAAAAGTGTCTGGGATGTTATTTGTAGTTGCTTCATAGTTTTCAATGATTTGAGATTCGATGAAATGAGTTTTCGATGAAATGTGTTTTCGACGATTTGGTCTCGATGATTTGCAATTCGATGAAATGGTAATTCGATGATATGAAGTGGAACCATATATATATATATATATATATATATATATATATCTGGTTAAATGGAAAAAAAAGAAAAGAGAAAGCGCATGTTTCTAATATGTTTAATTTCACAATGCTTGTGGGTATACAATATTTTTTGTTGTTCCATTGTCTGTGCAGATATAGAGATTGTCTGGTTTGCTGACTCTAGAATACACAACATATAATTGTCCATATGAGAAGCAATCTGTGTGTAGATCTAAACCGCACAATTCTAAAGATTGGCCCTGAGCTTTGTTGATGGTGATTGCAAACCCCAATCGAATTAGGAATTGCAATCTCTTAAATTGAAATGGCATATCCGTTGGAATCATAGGAATGCGAGGAATGAGAACATCTTCACCTTTGAAAGGTCCTGTCAAGATTGTT